>NW_026062262.1:0-27317 GCF_023897955.1 Schistocerca gregaria
ACACACGCGAGACAGATCTCCTCCTCCCCCCCTTGCCTCCTCCTCCTCCTCCTCCTCCTCCCCCCCTTGCCTCCTCCTCCTCCTCCTCCTCCTCCCCCCCTTGCCTCCTCCTCCTCCTCCTCCTCCTCCCCCCCTTGCCTCCTCCTCCTCCTCCTCCTCCTCCCCCCCTTGCCTCCTCCTCCTCCTCCTCCTCCTCCCCCCCTTGCCTCCTCCTCCTCCTCCTCCTCCTCCCCCCCCTTGCCTCCTCCTCCTCCTCCTCCTCCTCCCCCCCTTGCCTCCTCCTCCTCCTCCTCCTCCTCCCCCCCTTGCCTCCTCCTCCTCCTCCTCCTCCTCCCCCCCTTGCCTCCTCCTCCTCCTCCTCCTCCTCCCCCCCTTGCCTCCTCCTCCTCCTCCTCCCCCTCTCGCCCTTGCCTCCTCCTCCTCCTCCTCCCCCCTCTCGCCCTTGCCTCCTCCTCCTCCTCCTCCTCCTCCCCCCCCTTGCCTCCTCCTCCTCCTCCTCCTCCTCCCCCCCTTGCCTCCTCCTCCTCCTCCTCCTCCTCCCCCCCTTGCCTCCTCCTCCTCCTCCTCCTCCTCCCCCCCTTGCCTCCTCCTCCTCCTCCTCCCCCCTCTCGCCTCCGCTTCGGCGTTTGAGACAGTCTGTCCTTTCTTTTTCCTCTTCTTCCTTCCTCTCTGTGCGTGCCTGAAGGCCGACACACGCGTTTGCACGTGTAGCCGGTGACGGGGTAACGCATAATTCCCCACCTTTGATAGACAAGTAAGGCACGCACGTACCCCTGGTAAAGTCCAGGCCCAGGGAGGGGTGATTGCCTGAGCTGACACCTTCCGACCATGCCAACTGGTCCCTCCGTCCGTTTCTCGGGTGGTGTGACCTGAGGTGTGAACAATCACCTAAGGTGGGAGTGCCCTCTGAAAGGGTCCCCACAAGGAAGGAGCGCGCCATCGGAGACGCAGGCAATCATGGGGGATTCCTCCGCAATGGATTTCTCTTCTTCTTCTCTCTCGACTTCTGCCCACCAGTGACAAAAGTACTACCGCCTGCCCCACAGTTCCTCGTAGTTTCTCGATCTGAGGACGGAACGGATTTTTCCTCTGTCAACCCTTTCGTCATCCAGAAGGGCGTAGATTCCATAGCTGGATCTGTCAAGTCTTGTACCAGGTTGCGTAATGGTACCTTGTTACTAGAAACTGAGAGCGCCTTTCAGGCACAAAAACTGCTTTGTGCCACACTTCTGTACACGTTCCCTGTCCGGGTGGAGGCTCACCGCACTTTGAATTCGTCTTGTGGTGTGGTCTGTACTAGATCACTCGACAGATTGACTGACGAGGAGATTCAGTCTTTCCTCGCTGAGCAGGGCGTGACGGCTATCCATAGGGTCATGAAAAATGTCAACAATGACCTTGTACCGACCCGGACACTTTTCTTGACCTTTGATAGTGTTCAGCTGCCATCGCCCATCAAGGCAGGCTACGAGGTTACTTCTGTTCGCCCCTATGTCCCGACACTTACGCGCTGCTACCAGTGTCAGCGTTTTAATCACACTCGCCATTCTTGTTCCAAAGCGGCTACATGTGTGACTTGAGGCAGGGATGCCTATGAGGGTGACTGTCCACCTCCATCTCCTCGTTGTGTGAACTGTCGCGGTGACCATGCAGCGTCCTCCCGTGACTGTCCCGTCTACACAGATGAACGCTGTATCCAAGAAATTCGGGTCAAAGAGAGTGTCTCCACCTCAGCTGCTCGCAAGCTATTCGCTAGTAGGAAGCCCACGTTGCTCCCAGTGGGTAAGTACAGTACTGTCCTCGCCTCTCCTCAGACTACCAGGGAGGTGGCGATGCAGATATGCGATCTGACCTTCAGCACTACGGTCGTCCGTTCGGCCAGTGCTAAGATCGCCCTGTCGACGTCTCCTCTTCCTCCCGTCGCCCTTCCGACACAAGCGCCTTTATCAGCTTCTGCCAGGACGAAAACCCAGAAGTCAGAAGCACAGGCCTTCAAGAAAGAACCGTCTCGTGCAGACCTTCTACGTACCTCGAACCCTCAGCCATCGACCAATCCTTCCACAAAACGACCTTCCGAGAAGGCTCATAGGAAGCACAGTTCTCCTTCCCCGCCACGGCGCATTTCTCCTCATGCTCCCCCCCCCTCCCCCCCCCCCCCCCCAGCGGTTGCCGCCACAGGCCGTCATCCGTTTCGCCTGGCCACACCGCTGGTAGACGAACATCTGGCCGTTCACCAGCGGAGGAAGCTCCCCCTCTCGGCCATCTTCACAACATGGCCGATGAACCTATAGCACAAATGCACGATGACTGTCCGCTTCCTGCTAGCGGCGGCAGTGCTCGCTCGAAGCCGGGCCTTCAGCGGCCTTCGAGATGACCCCTTCTTGCATCTTCTTCCTCTCACGATGGCACTTATTCACTGGAATATTCGCAGCAAACGCTCCAACCGAGAGGACTTGAAATTGCTGCTCCGCTTGCACTGTCCGCTCGTCGTAGCCCTCCAGGAAACGAAGCTACGCCCATGCGATCAAATTGCCTTGGCACACTACACCTCTGTGCGTTTTGACTTACCCCTGTGGCAGGTATTTCGGCTCATGGAGGGGTTATGTTGCTGGTCTGGGGATGATATCTACTATGATCCCATCACATTGCATACCGGCCTGCAGGCAGTTGCCGTCCGCATTACTCTCCCCACTTTTACATTTTCCATTTGTACCGTTTACACTCCATCGTCGTCTGCCGTTACCAGGGCAGACATGCTGCAAATTATTGATCAGCTCCCTGCACCATTTTTGTTAACTGGAGACTTCAATGCTCACCATACTCTTTAGGCTCTCCAGCATCCTGTCCGAGGGGCTCCCTGTTAGCAGACGTTTTCAACCAGCTCAATCTTATCTGCCTCAATACTGGCGCCGCTACTTCCCTCTCAGACACCTCTCACACCTATTCCCATTTAGACCTCCCTGTATGTACTACCCAACTTGCACGCCGGTTTGAGTGGTATGCGCTTTCTGATACATATTCGAGCGACCACTTGCAGTATGTTATCCATCTCCTGCATACCCCCTCTCCGTGCTCAACTAGTTGGAACATCTCCAAAGCAGACTGGGGGCTCTTCTCTTCCAGGGTGACCTTTCAGGATCAAACCTTCACAAGTTGCGATAGTCAGGCCGCACACCTCACGGAAATCATTCTCACTGCTGCTGAATATTCCATCCCTCACACTACTTCTTCTCCACGCCGTGTACCGGTCCCCTGGTGGACCGCAGCATGTAGAGACGCCTTACGTGCTCGTCGACGTGCTTTACGCACCTTTAAACGCCACCCTACAGTGGCGAATTGTATCAATTATAAACGATTACGTGCGCAGTGTCGTCGTATTTTTAAAGAAAGCAAGAAAGCCAGCTGGGCTGCTTTCACAAGCACCTTCAACAGTTTTACTCCTCCTCCTGTTGTCTGGGGTAGCCTGCGCCTGCTATCTGGCACTAAGGTCCACTCACCATTTTCTGGCTTGACGGTCGCGAATGACGTCCTTGTGGCCCCTGAGGATGTCTCCAATGCCTTCGGCCGCTTTTTCGGAGAGGTTTCGAGCTCCACCTGCCTTCCTCCCCCGAAAACAGGCAGAGGAGGCTCGGCCGACTAATTTCCACTCCTCGAATTGTGAAAACTACAATGCCCCATTCACCATGCGGGAACTCGAAAATGCACTTGCCCGGTCATGGTCCTCCGCTCCGGGGCCTGATTCTATTCATATTCAGATGCTGAAGAACCTGTCTCCCGCGGGTAAAGGTTTCCTTCTTCGTACTTAAAATTGCATCTGGATTGAGGGACATGTTCCCGCATGCTGGCGCGAGTCTATTGTTGTACCGATTCCTAAGCTGGGGAAAGACAAGCACTTGCCTTCCAGTTATCGACCCATCTCGTTTACCAGCTGTGTCTGTAAGGTGATGGAGCGAATGGTTAACTCTCGTTTTGTTTGGCTGCTGGAATCTCGACGCCTACTTACCAATGTACAATGTGGATTTCGTAGGCGCCGCTCTGCTGTTGACCATCTGGTTACCTTGTTGATCTTCATTGTGAATAACTTCTTGCGGAAGCGCCCGACTGCGGCTGTGTTCTTTGATTTAGAGAAGGCTTACGACACCTATTGGAGGGCTGGCATTCTCCACACCATGCATACGTGGGGCTTTCGCGGTCGCCTCCAACTTTTTAATCGTTCCTTTTTAATGGATCTACAGTTCAGGGTACGTGTGGGTTCTGTCTTGTCAGACACCTTTCGCTAGGAGAATGGGGTGCCACAGGTCTCCGTTTTGAGCGTCGCTCTCTTCGCCATAGCGATCAATCCAATAATGGATTGCCTCCCGGATGATGTATCAGGCTTCCTTTTCGTGGACGATTTTGCCATCTATTGCAGCGTGCAGCGTACATGTTTCCTGGAGCGCTGTCTTCAGCGTTCTCTTGACTGTCTTTACTCCTGGAGTGTCGCCAGTGGCTTCCGTTTTTCTTCAGAGAAAACAGTCTGTATTAATTTCTGGCGCTACAAAGAGTTTCTCCCACTGTCCTTACGACTCGGCCGCGTTGCTCTCCAATTCGTGGAGACAACAAAATTTTTAGGTCTTACATTTGACAGGAAACTTAGTTGGTCTCCACATGTGTCATATTTGGCTGCCCATTGTACCCGTTCTCTAAATGTCCTCCGTGTTCTCAGTGGCACGTCGTGGGGAGCGGATCGAACCGTCCTATTTCGCCTATATCGGTCGATCGTCCGCTCCAAGATGGATTATGGTTGCTTTGTATACTCCTCTGCACGTCCATCCATCTTACGCCGCCTCAACTCCAAACAACATCGGGGTTTACGGCTTGCGATCGGAGCGTTTTATACTAGTCCCGTCGAGAGTCTTCATGCTGAAGCCGGTGAATTGCCACTCACCTACCGGCGCGATATACTGCTTTGTCGTTACGCCTGTCGGCTACTGTCACTGCCCGACCACCCATCGTATCGTTCCCTTTTTGACGACTCTCTCGACCGTCAATACGAGTTGTATGTGTCTGCCCTGCTACCCCCTGGAGTTCGCTTTCGTCGTCTCCTTCAACTCCTTGATTTTTCACTCCCTGCAACCTTTAGAGTGGGCGAGAGCCACACGTCACCTTGGCTCCAGGCTCAGGTTCGCGTTCACCTTGACCTCCGCTCGCTCCCAAAGGAGGTTACCCCCGGTTCAGTATACCACTTCCGTTTTGTCGAACTTTGTTCGAAGTACGTTAATATGACTTTCATTTATACAGATGGCTCTAAGACCAATGACGGGGACGGGTGTTCTGTTATTGTCGGGGCACAAAGTTTCAAATACCGGCTACATGGCCATTTTTCGGTCTTCACAGCTGAGCTCTTTGCCCTCTACCAGGCTGTTCTTTACGTCTGCCGCCACCGACATTCTGCTTATTTCATCTGCTCCGATTCTCTGAGCGACATCCAGAGCCTCAGTCACCCGTATCCAGTTCACCCTTTCGTGCACCGGATCCACCGCTCTCTTCAGCAGCTGGTGGACGACGGGTCTCCAGTTAGCTTTATGTGGGTTCCTGGCCATGTCGGTATCCCTGCGAACGAAGCTGCAGATGCCGCGGCCAAGGCTGCGGTCCTCCAGCCTCGGACGGCTTCTTGTTGTGTCCCTTCATCAGATTGTAGCACGGTCATTTGTCGGCGCATTTTATCGCTGTGGCATGCCGATTGGGCTGCACTTACGGACAAGCAGCTTCGGGCCTTGAAACCTCTTCCCGTAGCTTCGACGTCCTCCTCACGTCCTTCTCGGCGGGAGGAGGTCGTTTTGGCCCGGCTAAGAATTGGACACTGCCAGTTGAGCCATCGCCATCTGCTGACGGCAGTGCCGGTGCCGTTCTGTCCATGTGGGCAATTGCTGACGGTCCGCCACATTTTAACGTCTTGTCCGGATTTTAATACGCAGCGTCTTGATCTTGGCCTGCCATGTACTCTGGATGCCATTTTAGCGGATGACCCAGGAGCTGCTGCTCGCGTTCTTCGTTTTAGCAACTTAACACACCTGTCTAAGGACGTTTGATTATGCTGTAGTTTTTTAATCCTATGCCTGTTAATACGTCTTTTATAGTGTTGACCCTTTTAGTTGCTGTTTTAACCTTGTGCCTCGCGGTACATTACTAAATTAGTCAGGGCACTAATGACAATTTTAGTTGTGCGCCCTAAAACAACAACAAAAAACTCTATACTCATGACGTCCTCAAAATGCTGTGACTACATCATCGCCCTTATGAAAACAGTGTCCTCAACAGCTGTGCTTTTTAAATTGGGTACACAAGGACACCAGACGATACCTGCCCCCTAAATGGTTGGGGGACATGCCTCCCCCTCCTCCTCCTACCCCTCCTCCTCCTACCCCTCCTCCTCCTCCTACCCCTCCTCCTCCTCCTACCCCTCCTCCTCCTACCCCTCCTCCTCCTCCTCCTACCCCTCCTCCTCCTCCTCCTACCCCTCCTCCTCCTCCTCCTACCCCTCCTCCTCCTCCTCCTACCCCTCCTCCTCCTCCTCCTACCCCTCCTCCTCCTCCTCCTACCCCTCCTCCTCCTCCTCCTACCCCTCCTCCTCCTCCTCCTACCCCTCCTCCTCCTCCTCCTACCCCTCCTCCTCCTCCTCCTCCTCCTACCCCTCCTCCTCCTCCTCCTCCTCCTACCCCTCCTCCTCCTCCTCCTCCTCCTACCCCTCCTCCTCCTCCTCCTCCTCCTCCTACCCCTCCTCCTCCTCCTCCTCCTCCTCCTACCCCTCCTCCTCCTCCTCCTCCTCCTCCTACCCCTCCTCCTCCTCCTCCTCCTCCTCCTACCCCTCCTCCTCCTCCTCCTCCTCCTCCTACCCCTCCTCCTCCTCCTCCTCCTCCTCCTCCTCCTCCTACCCCTCCTCCTCCTCCTCCTCCTCCTCCTACCCCTCCTCCTCCTCCTCCTCCTCCTCCTCCTCCTACCCCTCCTCCTCCTCCTCCTCCTCCTCCTCCTCCTACCCCTCCTCCTCCTCCTCCTCCTCCTCCTCCTACCCCTCCTCCTCCTCCTCCTACCCCCCATCCTCATACCCCCCATCCTCCTCCTCCTACCCCCCATCCTGCGTGCCCTGCCTGTTATTTATTGTAACATCTACTGTGGGTGCAATGCCTCCCTGCCTCCCTGCCTCCCTCTCCGCCCTTCACCGTTCTTGGCAAGTGACAGGGCTCAGAAATAGACTACACTGATGGCTCGAATATCGATGGTCATGTTGCATTTGCTTATGCTCATGCGAGACATACTGAATAGCTCTCCTAGCCAGATGGCTTCAGTCAGAGTTGGTAGCCATCTCCACACTCTTGAGCACATCTGCTCCTGCACAGGTAAGTCCTTCCTCATCTGTAGTGTCTCCTTAAGCAGTCTACAAGCTCTTGACTAGTGCTTCCCTTGTAATCGATTGGTAATAACTATCCAGGAATCAGTTTATGCCCTCAAAAACCCTGGATATTCAGTAGCCTTCATCTGGACCCCAGGACATATTGGAATCGTAGGAAATGAAATGCTGACAGGCTGGCCAGCAGGCAGGCTACCAGTAAGCCAGCACTGGAGATCAGCACACTGAAGACTGATCTTAGATCAGTATTATGCTGCAAAGTTTTCAGTATCTGGAATACTGAATGCCGCACCCCAACACACCCTAAGTACACCAAATAAATTACGTGCAATAAAGGAGACAACAATTGTGTGAAGGTCGTCCATGCAAGCCCATGGTAGGGACTCCATTATCCTTTGTCATTTCTGCATCAGCCATACTTGGCTGACTCACGGTCACCTCCTCCATCATGAGTACTCGCCACAGTGTCACTGTGGCTATCGATTGACAGTAGTCCACATCTAGTTGGACTTTCTCAATACAGCCATCCTGAGGTGATCTTTTAACCTTCCCGATACACTACCACAGTGTTAGGTCACAATATCTCAATGGCTGATCTAATTTTAAGCTTAAGGGGCTCTCAGTTTAAGGGTGGGTGTGTGATCTCCTCTCCCAGGCCTTCACCTTACCTTCATTTTAACTCTTCGTCACTCCCTCTGCTGCTATCTGACTTCTTGGTCATCTTTCAACCCTCTCTTTTTCTCTTGCCTGGTGGTTTTAGGCCAGTAATTTGTGTGTTTCAGTATGGCTGACCCATCTGTTTTTTATTCTTGCAATCAGCTAGCCCAGGCTATCTGCTATATGCTTTTAGCATCTTCTACCACTTCTTTCCTTTTAAGTTAATGTTTCCACTTGTGGCTTCCCTCTGTCATTTTTTTTCTTCAGTGTGGTTACATAGTTCATTTTACACATTTTGTTTCTTCCTTAGATTTCAGGTGATAGAATTACTTTGGTGTATGGTTTCAATTCGAAAACTATGTGACTAAGGAAAAAGGGACTGACAACCAAACAGTTTAGTCCCTTTAATCCACAAACCAACCAACCTATCTAATTGTTGTTATTGATCTTGTCATGCTCAAATGCTTTGTGGAAGAATGGATGTAGTTATAACACCATGCTGTTGTGATTGTCTTCAGTCCAAAGACTTATTTCATGCAGCTCTCCATTTAATCTTTGAATACCATAGGAAATAGGCTACAGCCCTGTCTGGCTCATCTGGTTTTTGTGTGAGATGTAAATAGCCTTTTTCTCCCTGTATTTTACCACTGCTACCTTAAGAATTTCAAAGAGAATATTTCATTCAACATTGTCAAAAGCTTTCTCTAGGTCTACCAATGCTAGAAATGTAGGTTTGCCTTTCCTTAACCTAGGAAACTTGTAGGGTCAGATTGCCTCTCATTTTCCTACATTTTTTTGGAATTAAAGTTGGTCTTCCATGAGGTTGGCTTCTACCAGTTTTTCCATTATTCTATAAAGAATTCATGTTAGTATTTTGCAACCACGACTTGTCAGATAGATAGTTTGACAATATTCACATTATTACATTCTTCTTGAAGTCTGAGTGTATTTCACCTATATCCAGATGGAATAATTTTGTCATGGCTGGGTCTACCAGAGCTATTAGTGGCTCGAATGGAATGTCGTCTACTCCAGGGTCCTTGTTTTGACTTAGGTCTATCAGTTCTCTATCGAATTGTTCTCGCATTACCACATCTCCCTTACTTTTGTATCCAATTCATTTCAGTTTAACCATTTTGCAGTTCCCATCAATCTCATTTTTTAGATATTTTTATTCCTTTTGCCTGCTACAGGTGCTGCATTTTTTATTGTCTCCTTTCATCATTTAAATTTAATATATCCTGTGATACCCAAAGATTTCCACTAATACTTTTCATTTTACCTATTTGATCTTCTGCTGCCTTCTCCATTTAATCTGTCAAAGCTACCCATTCATCTCAACTGTATTCCTTTCCCATGTTCTAGTCATTTGTTGCCTAATGCTACCTCTGTAACTTTCAACAACTTCTGGTTCACTAAAGTTATTCATGTTACACCTCCATAATTTCCTACCTTTTTGCAATTTCATCACCTTTAATCTACAGTTCAAAACAACAAATTTTTTCTCAGAGTTCACATCTGTCCCTGGAGATACCTTACAATTTACAATCTGGTTCCAAAATATGTCTCACCATTATATAAATTAATCTGAAAGCTCCCTGAGTCTCCAGGTCCCTTTCATGTAACTTGCATGTGTGAGTAAATAGACTGAAGCACCAAAGACACTGGTATAGGCATGTATATTCAAATACAGGGATTTGTAAACAGGCAGAATAAGGCACTGCAGTTGGCAATGCCTGTATAAGACAACAAATGTTTGGCACAATTGTTATATCAGTTAATGTGGCTGCAATGGCAGGTTATCAAGATTTAAGTGAGATTGAATGCTGTGTTATAGTAGGCACATTAGTGATACGGCACAGCATCTCCGAGGTAGTGATGAATTGGGGAGTTTCCTGTATGACTATTTCATGAGTGCACTGTGAATGTCAGGAATCTAGTAAAATATCAGATATCTGACATTGCTGTGGGTGGAAAAAGATCATACGAGAATGGGACTAATGACAACTGAAGAGAATTGTTCCACACGATAGAAGTACAACACTTCCACAAATTGCTGCGGATTTCAATGCTGGGACATCGATAAGTGTTAGAGAATCATTCAACAAAACACTGATATGGACTTTCGGAGCTAAAGGCCCACTTGTTTACCCTTGATGACTGCATGACATAAAGCTTTACACCTGGGCTCATCAACACCTACATTGGACTGTTGATGACTGGAAAAATGTTGCCTCATTGGAAGAGTCTAGTTTCAAATTGTATCGAGTGGATGGATGTGTACAGGCATAGTGACAACCTCATGAATCAATGGACCCTGCATGTCATCAGGTGACTGTTCTAGCTGGTGGAGGCTCTGTAATGATGTGAGGCACGTGCAGTTGGAGTCATTTCGGCCCATTTTTACGTCTAGATATGACACTGACTGGTGACCCATACATAAGCATCTTGTCTGATCACCTGCAACCATTCATGTCCATTGTGCATTCTGAAACACTTAGGCAATTTCAGCAGGGTAATGCGACACCCCAACCATCCAGAATTGCTACGGTATGGCTCCAGGAACACTCTTCTGAGTTTAAACACTTCTGCTCGCCACCAAACTCCCCAGACATGAACATTATTGAGCGTATCTGGGACACCTTGCAATGTGCTGTTTAGATGAGATCTCCAACCTGTCATACTCTCACAGACAACCCTGTAGGATTCATGGTATAAATTCCCTCCAGCACTATTTCAGACATTAGTCAAGTCCACGGCATGTCATATTGTGACACTTTTGCATGCTCGTGGGGACTCTACACGATATTAGGCAGGTTTACCAGTTTCTTTGGCTCTTCAGCATGAATCATTAATGTTGGAAGCAAAATTGTAATTAATATGAAATAACTGTAGAATATTATTGTAAAAATCATAAATTTGCTAAACAGTAATTAGTACCATTTATATTTGGATTCAGACTGCTGTGCCAGCATGTCGTGACTCATTGTTGTAGAGTGGGCTCCAACATCCCACTATGCTTAAAAATGACAAAATGTCAAATGTGCAGGTGCAATAAATCTTTTAAGAGTCATATGTAGAATGACTTTGTTCAGTAATTAATACAAGGTTGTGGATCTAGTCTTCATTAAAACTGAATAACAATTGGTGGTGTAGGCAGAGTCTCAGGAGCTTGTTATGATGGTAAGGAGGGAGCTGTAGTTTGACCTCCAGAGGTATACCAGAGCATGTTGCCTAGAGTGGGCTCATAACTGTAGTCTATAGCTCATAGTTCAAACCTTTGCCTTGTTGAGGGTCCAGGTGAGTGACTTCATTATGTAGCATGTGGAAGTCTGGGATCAGCTGAGAGGTATAGTCAGCACTTGTGGGAGCCTTGAGTGGTTACTTGGGCCACAGAAAGGTTTTATCAGAAGAATTGTCTTGCTGTAATGGGCAGAGCTGATTGTGATGTTAGACAGTATTCTTAGGATGTGATATGAAAGCATAGTTAGCATATTGGTTATTTCACCTAGCACTCTGACATTTCTGTACCTAGCAGAATTACCCCCTGATTGACACTAAATTTGTGGAGCAATTAGAAATACCTCCATATTTCCAGTTCTGTAGTCTTGGGCAGGTGCTCCAGCTAACTGAGACACACACAAGGTACCACCACTTAACAGAGAATTAGGTTGTGACCTTTGTGTCTACCACCTCCATGGCCATTATGGCAGAACTTGTCCTACATATCCCCAATATTTTATCAGCCAACCAAACAACCACAGTGCCTCCTGCTTATCAAACTGATGATGATTTCTCATTTCTGAATTCAACAGGCCATCAACATTAGTGTGTTGAGTGGTGGACCAGTAGTTTACCTTGTAACAGTAACAGCTCAATAACAGTGCACACCACTGTAATCATTGTTTCGCCTTATCTGCAAGGTTTTACCATAGCTCAGAGAGTGATATTAGTGGCTTGTGGACCATAACCAGGTAGAATTTTCTTCCATATAAGAAAACATGGCATTACTCGATACCATAAATAGTAGACAGTGTTTCTTTTCTTGTATGACTGTTATTCACTTGAGGCCCTCTGTTTCAGACATGTATGCAATCAGTTGTTCTGTTCATTGGGGAAAGGGGGGGGGGCATTTATTTCACAGCCTATTGTCTATTCTAACATGCAAAGTATATGCCACCAGGAGTAAATGTAGTGGAGCAGAAATCAGACTTGCAAACAACTTGTTAGGTGAATAATGACTGGTGAGCAGTGTAAATGAAATTTGTTTCCTCTTTTTGAAAAGTACTGAGAGGTATGATACCTGTGCAGCATATCCCCCTGTGGGTTCGGGGGTAAGAATAGGCCCACGGTATTCCTGCCTGTCGTAAGAGGCGACTAAAAGGAGTCTCAAACGTTTTGGCCTTGTGAGATGGTCCCCTAATGGGTTTGACCTCCATCCTTCTAAATTTTCCGAAGAGCGAGCTGATTGGGGAAGGGCGCCTTACAAGGAGTGATGTGTCCATCATGCATTACCATCTCTAGCCAGGTTTGTCGTCATCGCTTAGCAGTCCCGCTCACCTACCATCTCTTGGGCGTGGATTTGTTCTTGGGTGCAGTTTATTGCAGTCTCCTATGCTGTGTTGCTTTATGCGCCAATGACGATATTGGACTACATCACCTGAAATCCAGCACAGTAGCCAGTCCGTTGTGGTGGGGCCGCCATGTACCCTGTTGGTTGTAGCCCCCTGACTACACAGGGATCGCTCTGCTGATGCCAGCGCCGTTAACTCCCCACGTATTCCAAGGAGTAGATGCCTATCTCCTTGGGGCATTGGGACTCCCGGCAATGGCCATCCTGCCAGGTGGTCGTTGCTGAGGCTGGGTGGCGCCCGTAGGGAGGGCCCTTGGTCGGAGTAGGTGGCATCAGGGCGGATGACCCGCAATGAAGCGTGGTACATCATCTCTTGCTGGCGGCCAGCCGCCAGCAGTCTCTAAGCGTTCCAGGGCTCAATACAACGCAACTACATATGACCGCAAATCGTTCCCCTCCCTGGCTACACCATGGGAGGAACGAAAGACTAAGGATGCCAGCGAAACATATTCGCCCCGCTACCTGGTGTGTACGAGAGCTGATGGTGAATCCTTTACATCCATGAAGCCTCAGTTCTTCGTTGAGCACTTAGAGGACAAGTTCGGGGAGGTGGAGGGCTTGTCCAAAATGCGCACGGGCTCGGTTTTGATCAAATCGGCGTCTTCCGCCCAGTCCCGCCGGTTACTCGATTGTAACAAGCTGGGGGATGTTCCGGTTACAATCACGCCCCATAAGGGTCTTAATATGGTCCAGTGCACAATATTCCATCGGGACCTTCTATTGCAGTCCGATGTCGAGCTTTGCGCCAATTTAGAGCGGCGAGGTGTTCACTTCGTCCAGCACGTACATCGTGGTCCAAGGGATAAGCAGGTTGCCACCGGTGCCTTCATCTTGGCCTTCGAGGGTGATACTTTACCTGAGAAGGTCAAGGTGATGGTCTATCGTTGTGACGTCAAGCCATATATCCCTCCCCCGATGCGGTGCTTTAAGTGCTGGAAGTTTGGGCATATGTCTTCCCGCTGTACTTCCAGCCTCACATGTCGAGATTGTGGACGCCCATCACATCCCAATACTCCATGTGCTCCGCCTCCCATCTGTGTAAACTGCGGAGAGCACCACTCACCTTGCTCGCCGGACTGCAGGATCTTCCAGAAAGAGCGCAAAATCATGGAGTATAAGACCCTGGACCGCCTGACATACACTGAGGCCAGGCAGAAGTTCGAACGCCTCCATCCTGTTCGAATGACTGCCTCTTACGCCGCGGCTACTACTGTTATGGCCCCATTAGCTCTCCCTCAGACTGCCACCTCTCAGAGCCGGGATGCTACACCTGCCCCCTTGATGGTGGGGGGCACTTCACTCCCTGCTGCTCCTGCACTACCTGCCTCAGGAGCAGCAACCCCCCAACCATTGGGGACATCAGTCCCCACTTCTAAGCTGGGGAAGCCTCAAACTTCCCCGGCTCGAATAGCACGGAAAGGGTCGCTTGGGTCCCTTCCTTCCCAGGTTTCCGCCTCTGGGAAGGGTGACGTCAGCCAATGGAAGAAAAGCAGACCAGCGGCTGGTCGCAGGGCTTCCTGCTCCTCCTCCGTCCCGGAGACTGACTCGCTGGAGCCCTCCCAGCCAATGAAACCCAAGGACCAGAGAGACAAGACGAAGAAGAAGACCTCTAAGGCCAAGGAACACGCGGTGGCATCCACCCAACTGCTCCCTACAGGCCCTGCGTCAGAGGATAAGGTGGAGATCCGGGCGTCCGCTGAGGACCTGGATCTCGCCGGACCCTCAGACACCATGGAAGCAGATTGTACTGGTCCTCCATCGGTGGCAGCAGGTGACCCAGTGGCGTGATCTGCCTCCTCGGTCCCTTCACGCCTTTTTCGGACATTGACAAAGCGATACTCCAGTGGAACTGCAGCGCTTTTTTCCACCACCTTGCTGAGCTTCGCCAACTCATCAGCAGTCACCCTTTCCTCTGCATTGCCCTACAGGAAACTTGGTTTCTGGCAATGCGGACCCCGGCCCTACGTGGGTATCGGGGTTATTACAAGAACCGGGCAGCTTATGAGAGGGTATCTGGTGGAGTCTGCGTCTACATCCTTAACTCTGTCTACAGCGAATGTGTACCTCTTCACACACCTTTAGAGGCTGTCGCTGTAAGGATGTGGACGCCTCAGCCTATTACTGTCTGCAGTTTGTATCTTCCGCCAGATGGTGATGTCTCGCGTCATGTGTTGGCTGCATTGATAGCACAACTGCCTCCTCCTTTTGTGTTACTGGGCGACCTTAACGCCCATAACCCCCTGTGGGGTAGCGCCGCGATTACTGGCCGGGGTAGAGATGTGGAGACTTTTCTCTCGCAGCTTGACCTCTGCCTCTTAAACACGGGAGAGCCGACACATTTCAGCGTAGTCCATGGCACATTTTCGGCCATCAACCTTTCTATCTGCAGCCCCGGACTTTCACCATCCATCCACTGGAGTGTTCATGACGACTTATGTGGTAGTGACCATTTCCCCATCTTTCTGTCACTACCACAGCGTCACTCTTCTGAACGCCCCTCCAGATGGGCTCTGAATAAGGCTGATTGGGGCTTGTTCTCCTCTCTCACCACTATCGCACCTCCTTCCCATGACACCATTGATGCGGTGGTTCAGTCGGTCACCACCGGCATCGTTTCTGCGGCGGCATCTGCGATTCCCTGTTCATCCAGGTCCCCTGGGCGGAGGACTGTGCCTTGGTGGGCGCCCGAGATCGCAGAGGCGATTAGAGATCGCCGGCACGCTCTTCAACGCCATAAGCGGCACCCGTCCTTGGAGAACCTCATCGTTTTTAAACATCTCTGTGCCCGTGCCCGACGCCTTATTCGCCAACGGAAGCAGGAGTGCTGGGGATGGTATGTTTCCACCATTGGCGTCCGTACCTCTGCATCGCAGGTTTGGGCTAAGATTAGGCGACTCCATGGCTATCGGCCACCTGTCTCTGTCCCTGGGCTTTCGCTGAATGGAGTGGTGTGTCCTGACTCCGACACGATTACGGACCGGTTAGCAGCGCATTTTGCTCAGTGTTCCGCATCTGCGAATTACCCACTGGCCTTCCGCTCCCGGAAAGAGCGGTTGGAAAGTTGGAGGCTTTCCTTTCACACGCGCCACGCGGAGTCGTACAATGCTCCTTTCAGCGACTGGGAATTCCAGAGTGCACTATCTGCTTGCCCTGATACGGCTCCTGGGCCAGACCGCATCCACAGCCAGATGCTGAAACACCTCTCTGTGAATTGCCAGCGACGCCTCCTAGATGTTTTCAACCACATCTGGGTTGAGGGTGTGTTCCCGTCTCAATGGCGAGAAAGCATCGTCCTCCCCGTGTTGAAACCTGGCAAGAAGGTGGACAGCTACCGCCCCATAAGCCTCACCAACGTTCTTTGCAAGTTGCTAGAACGTTTGGTGAGCCAGAGGTTGAGTTGGCTCCTCGAGTCTCGAGGCCTTCTGGCTCCGTCTCAGGGTGGGTTCCGTAAAGGCCACTCTGCCGTCGATAATCTGGTCTCCCTAGAGTCTGCCGTCCGTACAGCCTTTGCACGCCGCCAACATCTGGTTGCCGTCTTCTTCGACATGCGGAAGGCGTATGATACGACTTGGCGATATCACATCCTGGCCACACTTCATGGGTGGGGTCTTAGGGGCCTGCTCCCGATTTTTATTCAGAATTTTCTGTCGTCTCGTTCCTTCCGCGTGCAAGTTGCTGCGTCCCATAGTTCCTCCCGGGTCCAGGAGAACGGGGTCCTACAAGGGTCTGTCCTCAGTGTCTCCCTGTTTTTAATTGCGATCAATGGGCTCGCTGAGGCGGTGGGATCGTCCGTCGCAGTTTCGTTGTATGCAGACGACTTCTGCCTCTACTACAGCTCCGCTGGCATTGCAGTTGCTGAGCGCCAGCTGCAGGGCGCTATCCGCAAGGCGCAGTCGTGGGCTGTGGCGCACGGCTTCCAGTTTTCAGCCGCTAAGACCTGCGTTGTGCATTTCTGCCGGCGTCGCACGGTTCACCCTGAGCCACGCCTTTACCTTGACGGTGAACCTCTTGCTGTGGTAGAGACGCATCGGTTCTTGGGACTGGTATTTGATGCCCGGTTGACTTGGCTGCCTCATATTAGGCAGCTTAAACAAACATGCTGGCGGCATTTAAACGCTCTCCGTTGCCTTAGCCACACCAGATGGGGTGCCGATCGGTCCACCCTTCTCCAGCTGTATCAAACGCTGATCCAGTCCCGCCTTGATTATGGGTGTATGGCTTATGGTTCGGCATCGCCATCAGCATTGCAATTGCTGGATCCCATCCATCACTGGGGGATCCGACTCGCCACAGGAGCATTTCGGACAAGCCCTGTTGACAGCTTACTTGTGGAGGCTGGTGTTCCTCCATTGCGGATCCGGCGCAACCGACTTCTGGCCGCTTATGCTGCCCACGTTTGTAGTTTGCCAGGGCATCCCAACTACCGTCTCCTGTAACCCGCACTCGATCGTCCATCTTCCAGACAGGCGGCCCCGGTCAGGGTGTACGATCGCGGTTCGCATCCGGGCTCTACTGTGTGGGATTGAGTTTTTTCCTCTCCCGCCTGTTTTCCGGGCCAATCTCCATCTGCCCCCTTGGTGTGTGCGCCGACCATGCATTCGGCTGGATTTGGCACAGGGTCCGAAAGACTCGGTCCCTCCTCCGGCCCTCCGCCGCCGCTTTGTTTCTCTCCTTGCCGAGTTTCCCGGATCTGCCGTGGCCTATACCGACGGTTCGATGGTCTCTGGTCGCACTGGTTACGCTCTTACTCTAGAGGATCATTGTGAGAAACGGTCGCTGGCACCCGGGAACAGTGTATACACTGCCGAGTTGGTTGCCATCTGTCGCGCCCTAGAGTATATCCGCTCCCGCTCAGGTGAGTCCTTTGTCATCTGTAGTGACTCACTGAGTGGTTTACGAGCTCTTGACCAGTGCTTTCCTCGTTCCCGTCTGGTGATGGCCATCCACGAGTCGCTCCATGCTTTTGCTCGTTGCGGCCGCTCTGTGGTCTTTGTTTGGACCCCAGGTCATGTCGGCATCCCGGGCAATGAGCGGGTTGACACGCTGGCTAAACAGGCAGTGAGTTCACCGGCTCTGGAACTCGGCCTTATGGAGTGTGATCTCCTGTCGCTTTTGCGCCAGAAAGTGCTTGGTGCCTGGGGTGACGAGTGGCGCACCCTGCCCACGCCCAACAAACTTCGGGCGGTGAAGGAGACGACTGGTGTGTGGCGCTCCTCCATGCGGGCCTCTCGGAAGGACTCTGTCGTCCTCTGCCGGCTGCGCGTTGGCCACACGTGGCTGACGCACGGCCATTTGTTGCGCCGGGAGGACCCACCGCTATGTCGCTGCGGGGCAGCTCTGACGATGGTCCACATTTTGGTGGACTGCCCGCTTTTAACAGGACTCAGGCAGACGTTTGCGCTGCCTGATACCCTCCCTGCCCTTTTATGTAATGAGGTTGCTATGGCGGACCTCGTGTTGAGTTTTATTCGGGCAGGGGATTTTTATCGTATGATTTGAGTGTTTGTCCTTTTATTTCCTGTATTGACTTGGGCCTTTGGCCTGTGGTTTTAAACTGTGGGTTTTAATGTCATTTGGTGGTTGGCTTTTCCTTATTTTCATGGTCGGCCAACCACCTTCACACTCGGTGTGATTTTAGTTCCGTTTGTCTGGTCTTTGTCTGTCTTTCTTGTATTGTGTCGTCCCTTGTCTCATTTCTCCATTTTTAACGACTGACAGTTTTTATTTCGTGTGACCTTAGCAGTCTGGCCCCTTCAATCCCACACCCAACCAACCAACCAACCTGTGCAGCATAGAGCATAAATTTACCATGGCAATTTGTGATGACTAAGACTAACTGTAAGATTGAGGTGTGTACACAGATTGAGAGTTGCTTCAGTGTGGGTTAATATGGGCTGAAGACCATTTTTGCTTCATGTAGGTTACTAAAAGTTGTTCTCTGTTAAGATTTGCTGTTCGGTAGATGCAGTAACTATATCATCACCTAGATAGATTGCAGCTAGTGGTATCACCTGTATAAGCTGCTATAAGCATTTATGAAATACAGCTGGAGGAAGGTAATGTATTATACTCATAGAGCCCAAAAGGCTCCTTAATGAAATTTGTCATTAAAAATATATCACTTTTTCAAACCAACAGCTCAATTCATGGAATCAGTACTAGAAATAAGAATAATCTTCACAAGGATTTAAACTCACTCACTCTAACACTAAAAGGTGTGATATTCAGGAACACACATTTTCAATAACTTGCCAGCAGCCATAAAAAGCTTAACAACCAATGAAATTCAGTGTAAGAGAAGCCTAAAGGATTCATTGGTGGCCAACTCCGTTCACCATTTCAGTGCAGTAATGTGTTCATTGTAAATAAGAATTATAGTAGTTGTATTACATGTGTATTACCTTATAAATAAAAACAACTTTTTTAATTTGAATTCAGTGAATTAGTGTTTGTAATATGATTCTTTCATATAGCGTTCATTAAAAAAAGACTATCATTCCACTTAGGAACTGTGGAAGGAACATTACCTCATTTGTTTCAGTTGTAAATATTTGACATGTATTATTGCTTTTCTGACATGTATTATTGCTTTTCTGACATGTATTATTGCTTTTCTGACATGTATTATTGCTTTTCTGACATGTATTATTGCTTTTCTGACATGTATTATTGCTTTTCTGACATGTATTATTGCTTTTCTGACATGTATTATTGCTTTTCTGACATGTATTATTGCTTTTCTGACATGTATTATTGCTTTTCTGACATGTATTATTGCTTTTCTGACATGTATTATTGCTTTTCTGACATGTATTATTGCTTTTCTGACATGTATTATTGCTTTTCTGACATGTATTATTGCTTTTCTGACATGTATTATTGCTTTTCTGACATGTATTATTGCTTTTCTGACATGTATTATTGCTTTTCTGACATGTATTATTGCTTTTCTGACATGTATTATTGCTTTTCTGACATGTATTATTGCTTTTCTGACATGTATTATTGCTTTTCTGACATGTATTATTGCTTTTCTGACATGTATTACTGCTTTTCTGACATGTATTACTGCTTTTCTGACATGTATTACTGCTTTTCTGACATGTATTACTGCTTTTCTGACATGTATTACTGCTTTTCTGACATGTATTACTGCTTTTCTGACATGTATTACTGCTTTTCTGACATGTATTACTGCTTTTCTGACATGTATTACTGCTTTTCTGACATGTATTACTGCTTTTCTGACATGTATTACTGCTTTTCTGACATGTATTACTGCTTTTCTGACATGTATTACTGCTTTTCTGACATGTATTACTGCTTTTCTGACATGTATTACTGCTTTTCTGACATGTATTACTGCTTTTCTGACATGTATTACTGCTTTTCTGACATGTATTACTGCTTTTCTGACATGTATTACTGCTTTTCTGACATGTATTACTGCTTTTCTGACATGTATTACTGCTTTTCTGACATGTATTACTGCTTTTCTGACATGTATTACTGCTTTTCTGACATGTATTACTGCTTTTCTGACATGTATTACTGCTTTTCTGACATGTATTACTGCTTTTCTGACATGTATTACTGCTTTTCTGACATGTATTACTGCTTTTCTGACATGTATTACTGCTTTTCTGACATGTATTACTGCTTTTCTGACATGTATTACTGCTTTTCTGACATGTATTACTGCTTTTCTGACATGTATTACTGCTTTTCTGACATGTATTACTGCTTTTCTGACATGTTCTACATCCTGCAGGACCCCCTCACTAAGAATTAATTGCAATGAAAGTAAATTTAATCTAATCTAATCAATTGCCATAAAATGTTTTAATTCTTCGTCTAAGGGTATTTGCAGGTACGTATCATCTAGGAATATCTTGGAACAGAGCTGGTTACCTTGTAGCTTTGCCAGTAATAATTCTAGACAGAAAAGAGGATTAAAATTTAAGTAATATTACAAACTGACAGTAACTCTAAAATAACCATAAATCCAACCTGTGCCAGTAGACTTCGTAATTAAAGTCATGAGCATCATATATTGGCTAGATGTAATTCGTGTCACAACACCTGATGCTTCTATGATCATTCCGCTTTCTCTACCCATGCATTCAAATGCAACTCGCATACACATGACCAGACTTCTGGCTTCAGCAGCCTGAAACTCAGCATCTCTGATGTATGATGAATAGCAGCTATACTTTTCATGATATTGTTATGTGCCATCCTGGAAGTTCCATTGTAAAATTGTATTACATGCACTGATAGGTATACACTCATTACTAACTAGCATATAGTAAATTATGATTTTGTACTATAGTATTCTAGGCCAGTTTAATATTAATTACAATTTTTCTTATGATGTGTACTTGCACATGTAAGTTAAATTTCCTTTTTGTTGCAGCAACTGCATTGGAAATTGTATTAAACTTTAGTGTTCATAAAATCATTTACACTGTAGTAAAATTTTTCTATCAAAGGTTTGAGGGCGGTTTGAAAATATTTTTATTATGTACTTGAAATTCAAAGGTAGTTTTTCTAGGGCTTTTTTTCATGCATGGGATGGCTTTGATTTGTACTTCACGATGTTGTCTATGGGCTCATGGAAGAGGTTCCATTTCCATGTGTGATCATTGCATTGTATCTTGTTACCTGGAGTTTCAGGAGCATATCTGAATTTTGTCCAATGTAGGAGTTTTTATTCGTATGTGGTGGATAGTGTTAGTATGTTAAGAGCTTTGAGTGCTGGTGTACATGATTCTGCAGATTAAGGGTCAGTTATCATTCTTATTGCTCTTCTTTGTAATTTGAAGAGTCCATTAACGTTTGTTTAGGAGTTAGGAGATGCTTCTCCAATCCATAACTAAACATCAAATGGATTACTGCATACTGTATCATTTTCATAATATTGTTTTCTTCTACATAGCTGTGTTTGTGCAACACAAATAGGTTTGAGATGAGTTTTCCACTTACATGTCCGATGTCCTTATCCCAACTAATATTTTCATTTATTATTATTGTAAGAAATTTTGTGTGTTTGGAGCTCTCTGCTATATACTCATATATGTATATGATATCTTAACTGTAAAGGTTTCTTTAGATTGAAATTTAGAAAAAGTGTTATAGTGGTGTTGTTAATCATATGCTTCAAAGTTATATGCTCAGTCCAAGTGCTATTCTAATGAATTATAGTTCTCTTTGCATAAAATGTATAAATCACTAAACAGAATACTATTAGAGATTTAAACTGAACCTTTTATTTGAAAAACAAAACCAGCACATGCACCCAAACCAAAAATGTTAGTTGCTTTTGGTGAACTCACTACAAAAACCGTTAGTAGTTTACACATTTCTATAGATAACATTGACTGTTACTTGCCTTTTAAAGAAATTGCACAATTCGTGTATGTTACCATACAAATCCTCGTTGCCTCCAAAGGTGATGAGCCAGTATGACAGTATGTTTTAACATGAATTAGGGTATCCACATGAAATCAGATGCCCAAATTGTTGAAAATTAGTTGAATCATTAGTTCACTATCAGCTAATACCACAGCAACACTCGATGGCCTGATGCTCCCCTGGGACATGCTGCACCAAGCTGCAGGTCTGCACTACATAGATAGATGGCAACTATGTGCCCACATTTCTTGTAAGCAAAACATGTATCTTTGTGCTATTGGTAATCATACCAGCTGAATTGGTGGAAATCCTCAGCACAGAATTTCCTTGATTTTCCTACCTGTTGCATACTACTAGTGCAATAACTACCACTAATAAGATTAGCAGATTTCTATCCTATATGTGTTAACATTTTTACATAAACCAATTTAGAAATTACTAACCACATTCCTAATATGCTGAATTGCACTTCTGTGCACTAGTACCACAGAATTTATACAAATGTCATTCTCAATGTAGGATACACATTTGGAAGCTGACAGATCAGCATGGGATGTACAATGAGCAGTGGACTACAACATAACATGTTACCTGAGGTAGAAGATTAAAAGCCTCATCCAGCAGTAGATTAAATCAGGTTGCAGCAGACTGGGGCTAGGCGAATCTGTTTGGACTGTAAATCAAATTAGAGAGGAAAATTCTTGCTGCTAGGTACCTCCATCTATTAGGCATAGGCCAACAGTTGTTGGAAACGTTAAGCTCCTGCTCACTGGTATTTTGAAACTAAGTACAGGCCTTGGGCAGATTGTATAGGATATTAAGCTGTTTATAGGTGATTTCCACCCTGCACCAACTGTAACAGCCTTTCCAAGATTATACATATAGTATCATTAGTGATAGACATGTTAGGAGCAGCAACTATGAACAAAGGTGTTGAGTCTGATTGATGTTCATGCTCAACATGATCAGACTTGACTTAACAAAGCAATAAAGTGAGTTAATTCAGAATTGAGTGGGGTGGTTGTGGGCTTCAAGTAGGGCTCACATTACAGTTGTCCCAGTTTATGATACTGGGATACATGTCAATAGTAAGAGAAGAAATAGTTGACAGATCTGTTAGCTAAGAGAATAAGGGGTCCACAATCACACGTGACAAAATTTCTGTAATTACTGGTTTAAGGGGGGGGGGCCTTTTTTGGGTTAACTTCTTCATCTAGACAGGCAGTACTGAAAGAGACTAAAATAAATGAAATCTCTAATACTGCCAGACTAGAGAAACTGGAACGTGCATTTAGTATCGTGCACCAAAGTATTATAGGCCTTGAATACCAAGGTTAATAATATTCTATTTACCTAAATGAACTAGGAAGTGGAAACTTAGTTAATGTAATTTACCTATTTGATCACCCTATAGGTAAGGGAATAGAAATGTTACATGTCATTTCATTCAGTTCTTCCCAGGGCAGTTCAACATGTAAAAAATCTTGTATATATATTATAGATATCGTTTGAATTTTCAAATAACTGTACTGTTCTGTCCTGGATGTAATAATAATAATAATAATATTATTATTATTATTATTATTATTATTATTTATTATTATTATTATTATTAAGGCAACATGTCACCATCAGTAACAATGGAGCTTGCGAGAATGGAAATGCAGAAAACTGACCAAAATTCCTGGATGTGCATACTGATCTGAACTCATTTTGGAAATCGCATATTATAGATATTCCCAAATGCTTAATATAATAAACATTTACTCTATGTGCAGATGCTGATTTGGTGATAAAATCATAAAAAAATAGCTTTTTAGCGCATAGTCTGGTGCTATACTGAATAATTTTCCAGGACAATTCCACGCTGCACAAAGTATTTATTGCACAAAAACATGCTGGTAACATCATAAAAGTTCATGTAGGCAACTTTTTAAACGTATATCATTGAAAATTAGTTAAACTGTTTAGAAAAATTAGACATGCTAACAATGGCCTGAAAATACATTTACTCCTTAGAAACAACAGGGTGAGTTGTTGCAAGTATGATCCATGGAATGTGCAAAAAAGTAAATTAAATTGATTGATAACAGTGGATGCATGTTGGACAGCTGACTAATCATTGTTGCATGCATTTTAGGCAGCTGATGGACCATCATATGACTAAGCTATATAAAGAACTTTGATAAAACTGTGTTCAGGCTTTCTGAACACTGGCCCAAACAAAATAAGACAAACACTTCACAAATTAAACAGTCAGTACAAGTATAAGCTGTGTTACTGTGAGTATTATAAAAGACTATAGGTCAGGAGATTATGATTAATATAACTGACTCACTCTTTGACTTTCGTTGGAAGTAGTATAGAAGATGCTATACGTAGTTGCTTCTCAAAATAAGACGATACCAAACTAGTCCAGATTTCTAATGAGAAGTTGCTAAGTTCTTAGAATGTTCATACTCTTCACAATGGCCGGAATACTGTAGAGTGACCCAGGCACTGTGAAGCAGCCCATATAGTTTACTTCTAGAATTGAATAACAAAGCAGACTGTACATGATTATCTGAAATATTAGTACAATTTCAAAATTTAGAAACTGTTGAACATCTGCATTCAAAGTTGGCTTCAAATCACCAAACATCAGAATGATATGTGTTGACATCATCAACATAGTTACAAGAAGTGGTGTTGATGTTTCTGCGATATTTTGAACTTTCTAAATGTACAGTTGCAGCATCAGTTACTGTTGCCACAATTCAATAAACTTTATGTCCATGATGCAGTAATAAAATGAGGATTTGAGTTCATTTGCCTCAGTTTTGTCATAGCCTGACATTAACTATGCTAGTCACTGCTCCAAAGCACACATCATGTGGAAACCAAAATCAACATTAAGTGAATGGCTGGAAATGTCTGTGAGATCAAATGTTCTGCCTGTGCTCTGCATGGGCTCACACCAGTACCAGTTATCAGATCAAGAACAGTCTCATACAACAGATACAAATAGTTTCAAATTAATATACAGGTCCATAAAAGTGATTATATTGCACAACTATTAAAAGGATTTAGACCTGAAAATGACAGAATCCTAGAAAATGGGTTTGTAGTGGTTACACATTACTGAGAGCTGTGAAAAGCACTTCATGTTCCTCATAATAAGAAGATGCATAAGAAAATAAGGGCTGATTTGAATCTTCCACACAGATTAAAATTGCATGCCAGACAGAGAATCACACTTGAGACATTCACACTTCATGGAGAAGTGTTCTAGCTGCTAAGTTATCAAAGTATGTGTCATGAACCACCTACATAACTTCTCTCCTACCATCACCTCTTTCATCTTCCAAAATTTCTTCACAGAATTTCTCCTGTGTACGATATGGGACTACCAGTTCTGTGAGAAATGAGTACTAGTCATGCAAGGTATGAAAGAGAATTTCATCATTCTATACCACAATTTGATCAAATTTTGGGCAGATGTCACAAACTGCAGAGGGATGATCTCTTGAAGCTTAGAGCTGTTTAGTCCCTTAAACTGTCTCAACCAACCAACCAGCAGACAGTTTTAATCAGACAGGTAGTTTCAAATCAACACACACTCAACTTAAAAACAAAAATTCATATTGTAAAAAAAGTATCGGTACCCACTACGGAAACATTATTTTGTGGAAGCCATTGTGGGCTACAGCAAATAGACAAGAGGCAGTAAAAAGCAGAAGCATTAGAACTACAACAATGTTCAAATTATTGACTACCGTTTATTGTATTACTGCTGGCCAAATTGTAAACTGAATGTTATGAGGTGACTAAATCATATTCATTAATATGGGTCTCGGAAAAACATCTAATGTTTGTAACTTCCTTCTTACAAAATTACCACACAGACTAGTCACTAAAAATACAAAATCAGTTTTATCATGAAATACATTCAATGATGATTGTTGTAGTTCAATTATTACAGGTACCTATTATGCAGCTCCAGAAGAAAGTTGAGGAGCTCAAAGAAGAGGAAGAAGTAAAAGTGGAAAGCTATAAAAATGTTCTGAAAGACAAACAGCAGCTGGAGGGACCTAAAAATGAAGTATTGAACTACATGAAAGCTGAAAATGAGATTGCAAAATTAAGAAATGAGCTGATGCAAAAGTACATGTAAGCCTTTCTTTTCACTTCCAAGTAATGTCTTAAATAATTGGGATATAGCTCACTACTGTTTGACAAATAACCTTAAGCTAACTTTTAAATGTGAAGGAAAGTTAGTTACAATGGGGTGCAATGCAAACCTTGTTGTAATATTTAATGAGTGTGTCAATTTTATTTAATTTGTTGACATGTTATCACTGAAAACCATGCAGACTACAGTTTTCTGATTAATCTTCCTTTTTTAAAAAAAATGTATATTCTGCCCATTTTCTCTGCTCTAATATTAGCAGTCATATTCACAACCAACTCTGTGATTGGGAAGTCCTCAGCGATGGTATTACATTTTATACAAGAACACCACAAACAGTGGTATCTTGAACAAGTTTTATTAAGGCACTACTGGTTTCCTGGCAGATAGCCACATCAGGTGCATATCTAAATGACAAGAAATAAACAGTGGTTATGACTGAACCCCTCTGCATCAAAGTAATACCAGAACCTTAAGCACCTAATTGTGAGAATAAATAGAAACACAAGTGTACTTGCAAAAATTAAAACATGGTAAACAATGTGGCAGAGAATACAGAATGCCTCAGCTTTATGGTTACCATAGTGTTGTAGGTTGAATAGTCAATGAATAAAAAGTTGGGAAATTGAAAACATCCTACACAATATAACCAGGATGCTCCTATAACAAAAGACTGAAAGTGAAACACTGGACGAAAAACTAACATACCAGTGAAGCAAGGAGCAGAAGGCTTACTAACTAGTCGTTACAACACAGAACCATCCAGGTGAGCTGCAGCAGTTACTGGCTGCACAGCAAGTCTGGAGTGAGGTGGTGAAGCAAGGAGTGTGGTACACAAGTTGTTGGGACAAAGAGCACCACCATGACATGGGATGAAAGAAAGAAAGACCACACTGCCTAAATTCCAAGTGTAGTATGGAAGTTAAAGATTCGTTGCATCAGTCTTGACAGAATATGAGTAATAAAATAAGTACATGTATGGAAAGTCTACAAGATAAATCCAGATTCGAGAGCAAATTACATTGCACACACAGTAGTGCAACAAACAAATATACAGT